>NC_092753.1:100774029-100776529 GCF_047496795.1 Chiloscyllium punctatum | reverse complement strand
TAGAGAGAGAGAGATAGAGAGAGAGAGATAGAGAGAGAGAGATAGAGAGAGAGAGATAGACAGAGAGATAGAGAGAGACATGGATAGAGAGAGAGATAGAGAGAGAGAAATAGAGAGAGAGAGATAGCGAGATAGATAGAGAGAGCGAGAGAGTGAGAGAGAGTGAGAGAGATAGAGATAGAGAGATATAGATAGATAGAGAGATAGAGATAGATAGATAGAGAGAAAGATAGATAGAGAGAGAGATATATAGAGAGAGATAAAGATAGAGAGCGATAGAGAGATAGATAGAGAAATATAGATAGAGAGAGAGAGAGAGAGAGAGAGGTAGAGAGAGATAGATAGAGAGATAGAGATAGAGAGACATAGATAGAGAGAGATAGATAGAGAGAGATAGAGAGAGAGAGAGAGACAGAGAGAGAGAGATAGATAGGGAAATATAGATAGATATATAGAGAGATAGATAGAGAGGTAGAGATAGATAGATAGGTAGATAGATAGATACAGATAGAGAGAGATAGCGAGAGAGAGAGAGAGAGATAGAGAGAGAGAGAGAGAAATAGAGAGATAGAGAGAAATAGATAGAGAGAGATAGAGAGAGATAGAGAGAAAGATAGATATATAGAGTGAGATATAGATAGAGAGAGCTAGAGAGAGAGAGAGAGCGAGAGAGAGAGAGATAGATAGAGCGAGATAGGGGTAGATAGAGAGATAGAAAGAGAGAGAGATAGATAGAGAGAGATAGAGGGAGTCAGAGATAGAGAGACAGAGAGATATAGATAGATCGATAGAGAGATAGATAGAGAGAGATAGAGAGAGATAGAGAGAGATAGAGAGAGAGATAGACAGAGAGATAGAGAGAGACACAGATAGAGAGACATGGATAGAGAGAGAGATGGAGAGATAGAGAGAGATAGATAGAGAGAGAGATAGATATATATATATAGATAGAGAGATAGAGAGAGAGAGAGAGAGAGAGAGAGAGAGAGATAGAGAGAGATAGAGTGAGAGATAGAGTGAGAGATAGACAGAGAGATAGAGATAGAGAGATGGATAGAGAGATAGGTAGAGAGAGATAGACAGAGAGATAGAGAGAGACATAGATAGAGAGAGAAGGATAGGGAAAGACAGAGAGAGAGATAGATAGATAGAGATAGATAGAGATAGAGAAATATATAGAGAGAGGTAGAGAGAGATAGATAGAGAGAGAGATAGGTAGAGAGAGAGATAGATAGAGAGATAGAGATATATATATAGAGAGATAGATAGATAGAGAGATAGAGAGATAGAGAGATAGAGAGAGATAGAGAGAGAGAGATAGAGGTATATAGATAGAGAGAGATAGAGTGAGAGATAGAGTGAGAGATAGACAGAGAGATAGAGATAGATAGATAGAGAGATGGATAGAGAGAGAGATAGAGAGAGAGATAGGTAGAGAGAGATAGACAGAGAGATAGAGAGAGACATAGATAGAGAGAGAAGGATAGGGAAAGACATAGAGAGAGAGATAGATAGATAGAGATAGAGAAATATATAGAGAGAGGTAGAGAGAGATAGATAGAGAGAGAGATAGATAGATAGAGAGAGAGAGAGAGTTAGATAGAGAGATAGAGAGAGAGATAAACAGAGAGATAGAGAGAGACATAGATAGAGAGAGAGAGATAAGGAGAGATAGAAAGAGAGATAGAGAGAGATAGATAGATAGTGATAGAGAGAGATAGAGAGAGAGATAGAGAGAGAGATAGAGAGAGAGATAGAGAGAGAGATAGAGAGAGAGATAGAGAGAGAGATAGAGAGAGAGATAGAGAGAGAGATAGAGAGAGAGATAGAGAGAGAGATAGAGAGAGAGAGACATAGATAGAGAGAGATGGATAGAGAGAGAGATAGAGATAGAGATAGAGAGATAGAGAGAGATAAATAGAGAGAGATAGATAGATAGAGAGATAGAGAGAAAGATAGATAGATAGAGAGAGAGATATAGATAGAGAGAGAGAGAGCGCGAGAGAGAGATAGAGTGAGAGATAGGGATAGATAGAGAGATAGAGAGATAGATAGAGAGAGATAGACAGACAGATAGAGAGAGAGATAGTTAGAGAGAGATATATAGATAGAGATAGAGATAGATAGATAGATAGATAGATCGATCGAAGAGATAGAGAGAGAGGTAGATAGATAGATAGATAGAGAGAGATAGAGGGAGAGAAAGGTAGAGAGATAGACAGAGAGAGATATAGATAGATAGAGAGAGATAGAGAGAGAGAGATAGAGAGACAGAGAGATATAGATAGATAGGAGGATATAGATAGAGAGAGAGAGATATATAGATAGTTAGATAGATATAGAGAAAGATAGATAGATAGAGAGATAGATAGAGAGATAGAGAGAGAGATATAGATAGAGAGAGATAGAGAGAAAGATAGATAGAGAAATATAGATAGATAGATAGAGAGATATAGGTAGAGAGAGATAGTGAGAGATAGATAGACAGATAGATAGACAG
>NC_092753.1:100744029-100746529 GCF_047496795.1 Chiloscyllium punctatum | reverse complement strand
ATAGAGAGATAGATAGAGATAGATAGTGATAGAGAGAGATAGAGAGAGAGAGATAGAGATAGATAGGTAGAGATAGATAGATATAGATGGATAGATAGATATCGATAGATAGAGATAGAAAGAGATAGAGAGAGATAGAGAGATATAGATAGAGAGATAGAGAGACAGAGAGATAGAGATAGGTAGGTAGAGATAGATAGATAGATAGATAGATAGAGAGAGAGATAGATAGAGACAGAGACATAGGGAGAGATAGAGAGATAGACAGAGAGAGATAGACAGAGATATAGAGAGATAGATAGATGGAGAGAGAGATAGTGATAGATAGATAGAGATAGATAGATAGAGATAGAGAGAGATACAGATAGAGAGAGCGCGCGCGAGAGAGAGAGCGAGAGCTAGATAGAGAGAGAGATAGGGAGAGATAGATAGAGAGAGATAGAGAGATAGCGAGAGAGATAGCGAGAGAGATAGCAAGAGAGATAGAGAGAGAGATAGAGAGAGAGATAGAGAGAGAGAGATAGAGAGAGAGAGATAGAGAGAGAGAGATAGAGAGAGATAGAGAAATATAGATAGATCGAGAGATAGATAGAGAGATAGAGAGACAGAGATAGATAGAGAGATAGAGATAGAGAGGTGGATAGAGAGATAGATAGAGGGAGAGATAGAGAGAGAGATAGAGATAGATAGATTGGTAGATTGATAGAGATAGATAGATAGAGATAGAGAGAGATAGAGAGAGATAGAGTTAGATAAAGAGATAGAGAGATAGATAAAGAGAGAAAGACAGAGAGATAGACACATAGATTGAGCGAGAGATAGAGAGAGAGATAGATAGAGATATATAGATAGAGAGAGATAGATACATAGAGAGAGAGAGATAAACATATATAGATAGATAGATAGAGAGAGAGAGAGAGAGAGAGAGAGAGAGACAGAGATATACATAGAGAGAGATAGATAGATAGACAGAGATAGAGATAGAGAGAGATAGAGAGAGAGAGAGAGAGAGAGAGATATAGATAGAGAGGTGGATAGAGAGGTGGATAGAGAGGTGGATAGAGGGAGAGATAGAGAGAGAGATAGATAGATTGGTAGATTGATAGATAGAGAGAGATAGAGAGAGATAGAGAGAGATAGAGAGAGATAGAGAGAGATAGAGAGAGATAGAGAGAGATAGAGAGAGATAGAGAGAGATAGAGAGATAGATAAAGAGAGAAAGACAGAGAGATAGACACATAGATTGAGCGAGAGATAGAGAGAGAGATAGATAGAGATATATAGATAGAGAGAGATAGATACATAGAGAGAGAGATAAACATATATGGATAGATAGAGAGAGAGATAGATAGAGATATATAGATAGAGAGAGATAGATAGATAGACAGAGATAGAGATAGAGAGAGATAGAGAGTTAACTAGAGAGAGAGAAATAGAGAGATAGACAGAGATAGATAGTGATAGAGAGAGATAGAGAGAGAGAGATAGAGATAGATAGGTAGAGATAGATAGATAGAGATAGAAAGAGCGATAGAGAGAGAGATAGATAGCGAGAGAGAGAGATAGAGAGAGAGACAGAGAGAGATAGATAGATAGAGAAATATAGATAGATAGAGAGATAGAGAGATAGAGATAGAGAGATAGAGATAGATAGTTAGATAGTTAGATAGAGATAGAGAGAGATAGAGAGAGAGAGATAGTTAGAAAGAGAGATAGAGAGATAGATAGAGAGAGATAGACAGAGAGATAGAGACATAGATTGAGAGAGAGACAGAGAGAGATAGAGATAGAGAGATAGATAGAGAGATAGATAGAGGGAGATAGACAGAGTGATAGAGAGATAGATAGATAGAGAGAGAGATAGAGAGAGAGAGAGATAGATTGGTAGATTGATAGATAGAGATAGATAGAGAGAGATAGAGAGAGAGAGTTAGATAAATAGATAGAGAGATAGATAAAGAGAGAAAGACAGAGAGATAGACACATAGATTGAGAGAGAGATAGAGAGAGAGAGATAGAGATAGAGAGTTAGATAGAGAGAGAGAGAAAAATAGATAGATAGATAGAGATAGATAGGGATAGAGAGAGAGAGAAAGAGAGAGAAAGAGAGAGATAGAGAGAGATAGAGAGAGATAGAGAGAGATAGAGAGAGATAGAGAGAGATAGAGAGAGATAGAGAGAGATAGAGAGAGATAGAGAGTTAACTAGAGAGAGAGAGAAATAGAGAGATAGATAGAGATAGATAGTGATAGAGAGATATAGAGAGAGAGAGATAGAGATAGATAGGTAGAGATAGATAGATATAGATGGATAGATAGATAGATATCGATAGATAGAGATAGAAAGAGATAGAGAGAGAGATAGAGATAGAGAGAGAGATAGAGAGATATAGATAGAGAGATAGAGAGACAGAGAGATAGAGATAGGTAGGTAGAGATAGATAGATAGATAGAGACAAAGATAGAGAGAGAGATAGAGAGAGAGATAGAGAGAGAGATAG